>NW_024070186.1:102754851-102759399 GCF_014754425.2 Oryx dammah
ATTGTGATCCACACAGTCAAAGGCTTTGGCATAGTCAATAAAGCAGACATAGATGTTTTTCTGGAATTCTCTTGCTTTTTCCATGATCCAGCGGATGTTGGCAATTTGATCTCTGGTTTCTCTGCCTTTTCTAACACCAGCTTGAACATCAGGGAGTTCACAGTTCACGTATTGCTGAAGCCTGGCTTGGAGAATTTTGAGCATTACTTTACTAGCATGTGAGATGAGTGTAATTGTGCGGTAGTTTGAGCATTCCTTGGCATTGCCTTTCTTTGGAATTGGAATGAAAACTGACCTTTTCCAGTCCTGTGGCCACTGCTGAGTTTTCCAAATTTGCTGGCATATTGAGTGCAGCACTTTCACAGCATCATCATCTTTCAAGCTCAGTAAATCTTTAATCCAATTTTCTGTTGATGGGTGGGGCTGTGTTCCCTCCCTGTTATTTGACCTGAGGCCAAACTATGGTGAAGGTAAGGGAGATAATGGAGACCTCCTTCAAAAGGTTCCATGCAGGCACTGCTGCTCTCAGCGCCCTTGACCCTGCAGCTGGCCACTGTCGATCTGCCGGAGACTCCTGGACACTCACGGGCACGTCTGGTTCAGTCTGTTGTGTGGTCACTGCTCCTTTCTCCTGGGTCCTGGTGTGCACAAGATTCTAGTTGTGCCCTCTAAGCATCTGTTTCCCCAGTCCTGTGTAAGTTCTGGCAGCCCTACAGTGCAGTTAATGGCGACCTCCTTCAAGAGGGCTTGTGCCATACCCTGGTCTGCTGCACCCTGAGCCCCTGCCCCTGCCCCTGCCCCTGCGGCAGGCTACTGCTTACCCATACCTTCGCAGAAGACACTGAAACACAGTCTGGCTCAGTCTCTGTGGGGTCTCTGGGTCCTGGTGCACACAAAGTTTGTTTGAGCCCTCTGAGCATCTCTGGCAGATAAGGGGTTTGATTCTAAATGTGATTTTGTCCCTCCTACCATCTTGCTGGGGCTTCTCCTTTGCCCTTGGATGTGGGGTATCTTTTGTTGGTGGGATCCAATATTCTCCAGTCGACAGTTGTTCAGCAGCGAGTTGTAGTTTTGGAGTTTTCACAGGAGAAGATGAGCATACATCCCTCTACCCCTCCATCTTATGTCACCAATGTTAAGATTCTAATTATCTTAATATTTTTCTATATTTATGGACATGAGCCCCTTTTCATTCCTAATATTGTGTATTATGGCTTCTCCCTATACTTAATCCATTTAACTGAATAGGATTTCTCAACTTTGACCTTTTGGGTCAATGATTCTTTGTTAATAGGAGCTGTCCTGTGCATTGCAGGATTTAAAAAAAATTAATGTATTGGCTGTGCTGGTTCTTCACTGCTGCACAGGCTTTTCTCTAGTTTCCAGTGAGTGGGGCTACTCTAGCTGCCGTGTGCAGGCTTTGCACTGCAGTAGCTTCTCCTATTGTAGAGCATGGGCTGTAGGTGTTATGCCCAAGTCGCAAAATCTCCCAGTGACCACCAGGGAGCCGGTATCCGATGCAAAAGCAAGAGTTTTTATTACCAAGCTCGAGCTGGGGCTCCCACTGTTACTGATGCAGCAGCTAAGGAGAGGAGCCCCAAACTCTGGGTTACATTGCTTATATAGGGTATTCTCGCGCAAAAAATTCGAAAAACGGGAGTTTCCGGGTTGGGAGATGTTAATTGGTTACCTTCTGTGGAAGGGTTAGGTGTTGGGTTCTGACTGGTTTTCATTTCCCGGGCTGGCCACGGGTTCTGATTGATTCCCATTTCCCGGGCTTAATTCGAATTTCCTGGGCAGGTCATAAGTCCTGAACCTAAAGTCAGGAGACCCTGATCTGGGATCTGATTGGCTCGAAGGTGGTGGAGTGAGTTCAGGCGATTTCCAAAGGCTCTTTCCTCAGAACTCTAAAATGGAGTCTTTTTTTAACAAAATGGGGTGGCTTAGGTTCTTCATTCCACCCTTCTCAAGGTCCCAGGACAGACCCAATCATGGGTCTGTAACCAGCTCTATATTTTCTTCCACTAAGGGGGCCACTGGCAGAGCTGTATATTGGCACCTGAGCACCATAAGCTGCACCGTGATGTGGCTCTTGATGAAGGTCATCAACTTGTTCAATAAACACGGCCCAAAGGTGAATAGCAAAAAGTAAGATAATCAGAGGCCCTGTATACCCCAGACGAGTCCTGATGTCCATCTTATGTCCTTCTGTCCTTCAGAAGTGAAGGAGACCAGGATGAGGTCGCAGTCAGGGCAACTACCAGTAAATCGCTTGTTCCACATGTCTGAGGTGATAGGATTTATGAAAGTCATTGTGACCAGGTCGGACGGCCTGGCCACACTCCATTTCCACCAGCCATCATTGGAAGTCACACATTCCCATGCCTTACAGTGACGACTCTGCATGCCGCCACAAGTCTTTATCCGGTCTCTTTTGTGCCCCAGACATGCATAGAAACTCACTTTCTGCAGATAAGCGTGTGCCCAGGAAGTCTCCATCAATTCTTTTAGGTGGAAGTGTCAGTCGGGCCACCGTGTGTTTACAGGGTGCGTGGCAATAGACTGGTTCAGCACCTCGTATGTCTCTCCATTTTGTAGTTTCCAGGTTATTTTAAAAGGTTGGTGTGGATTTTGGTCCTGGGCCGCACCTAAAACTTTCCAGCCCAGGAGGGAGAGCACCAGGAATAGCTGGGTAGCCATTTTACCTACTTTTGTTGTCTTCCGCAGTTTTAGCTTGAGCGGGTTAGTTGTGTCCAATTCGGCCTTCCACTGGGGGAGGAACTCTTCTCGCAAGGTGAACAGGTCCGCAGGCCGTATGTGGGTGTAGTGGACCCAAGCAGAGATGCCATCAACTTTGAGAGCAGTTGGTGTCATCAAGACAAGGAAGGGTCCCTTCCACCTAGGCTCTAGGGTCTCTTGGCGATGACGGCGCACATACACCCAGTCTCCCTGGTGGTGGTGAGGTTCAGGTGGAGGGCCTGATTCATATAGTGCTTTGAGCCTCTTCCATGTGTCCCTGTGGGAGTATTGTAAGGACCAGAGACAAAAAAGCAGCTTCTGATCATCTATTTCTTTTAACACTTCTGCCTTTAGGTTAGGGATTATTGGGGAAGGTATCCCATACATAATTTCAAAAGAGGTGAGTCCCAGTTGGTAGGGTGAGTTCCACACCCAGGACAGGGCAAAGGGGAGGAGAGCCATCCAGTCCCCACCAGTCTCAGCAACTAGTTTTATTGATGTCTCTTTAAGTGTCCTATTCATCCTTTCTATTTGCCCTGAGCTCTGGGGCCTATAGGCACAGTGCAGCTTCCATCTAGCCCCCAAAGCCAGGGCTACCCACTGGCTTACCTGAGACACGAAGGCTGGCCCATTATCTGACCCCACCTGTG
Source organism: Oryx dammah (assembly GCF_014754425.2). NCBI lineage: Eukaryota > Metazoa > Chordata > Mammalia > Artiodactyla > Bovidae > Oryx > Oryx dammah. The sequence continues at coordinate 102,758,241 of NW_024070186.1, forward strand.
CCGGAAACCCGAACTGTGGCAAGATGTCTTCAATTAGCTTTTTGGCCACCACCTGTGCTGTTTCTCTCGGTGGGGAAAGCTTCTACCCACCCTGAGAAGGTCTCTATGAACACCGACAGGTATTTGTATCCATATTTACCCGGTTTTACCTCAGTGAAGTCCACCTCCCAGTAAGCTCCAGGTCTTGTCCCCCATTCTCTAATTCCTTGGTTGGCCAGATGAGGGACAGTGTTCATGAGCTGGCATGCTTTGCAGTTTGATACGATGTCTTCTATTGACATCCTGACATCTTTCATGGTAATTTTGGCATGTCTAATCAGGTCTTGCATCTTGTGGGTTCCCAGGTGAGTGGCACGATGCATTTTTAGTAATACTTGTTTTCCTAGCTCTTCTGGGAGGATTAGAGAGCTGTCTGCTGCTCTACAGCACCCGGCCAGCTGTTGGGCCATAGGCAGGCTTTTTATCCAGTCTAAGTCTCTTGGTGAGTAATTGGGCAAGTCTGGCAGAACAGGGCTCCTGGCGTCAGGCAGCTGAAGAGTGGCCTCTATCACGGTATTTTGGGCTGCATCTCTGGCTGCTCTGGCTGCTAAGTTGTTTCCCTTTGAGGTCGGGGTGTCTGGCTTTTGGTGCCCCGGACAGTGTATTATGGCTAGTTTCTTAGGTAGCCATAATGCCGAGAGGAGAGCTTTTATTTCCTCTTTGTTTTTAATCGTCTTTCCCTTGGCTGTGAGGAGTCCCTCTCTCTGTAGATGGCCCCATGTATATGGGCAGTAGCAAAGGTAACGATGTTAAGTTTTTTGTTCTTTCCCAACTGAAGGGCTTTTGTTAGGGCGATTAGTTCAGCCCTTTGAGCCAAAGTACCCCGAGGTAGTGCTTCCGCCCACACAATTTGGGTTTCCGTGTTTACGGCCGCCCCCGCATACCTGAGTCCATCTGGAACGAAACTGCTCCTGTCGGTATACCAGGTGACCTCAGCATCCGCTAGGGGGCGATCTTGCAAGTCTTCTCGCGTCCCATGCACCTGGGCTAGTATGTCATGGATCCGGGCTTCCAAGTCCGGGTTCGGAAGCAACGTAGCCAGATTGAGAGCAGTAGGCGGTAGAAAGATGATTCTGGAAGGGTTTAGCAGTAGTCCCTGGAAGGGTTTAGCAGTAGTCCC